>NC_056739.1:973891003-973928182 GCF_019279795.1 Protopterus annectens
AGGGGACATATACACTGCCAGTACCATTGCCAATGACATTAAACTAGCAGACACATTATTTCCCAATGTGATGTTGTGCCTATTCTGTCTTGGTGGAATTACATAGGCTAAAATGGGTTCCCTGCAAAAGTACCATGTGTACAGTATTTTCTGTGTATTGCATCAACAACAAAGCCTCTGTGTGTGTGTGTGTGTGTGTGTGTGTGTGTGTGTGTGTGTGTGTGTGTGTGTGTGTGTGTGTGTGTGTGTGTGTGTTATACACAAACATGTGGTGTGTACCACCGAGTATACTTACCATTGTCCACTGTAGAAGGGCTGCTGACATCAGCCAACATGCACTCATCTGTATACACCCCTCAAACCTATCAGGCATGTGGCACATGCAGTAACTGTTATACAGACCTGTGACTTGTGTTCATCTGTACCCAGGATATGGCACAGTCAAGGTGTCACCACAGTGCCATACCTCTTGTAGGAAACAACAGCAGACCAACAACCTGCTGACACATAGACACCCACAACACAAACTGAATACATTATGGAGGCCACAATCACTCAGTGTTAATAACAACTTTAACGCATCATGGCTGGACAGTTACACACCCTGACATGTAAGCATTAAATCTTAGTGCTCAAAACATGTTACACAGCATTACATTGGTACATCGTAGTGCAGTCACCATGTGCATCAGACCCATATTAGCCTGTCCCTGCATCAATGTTATGGATGACAGGGATGTAGCACAGGTATCATCATATGCACAGGGTGTGTTGTTGGTTTGCCAGATACCTAGGCTGAGCCATTTGTTTGACATCATGTGTGTGTTAGGGGGTTTCATTATTAATTGGGCTGTGCAAATGTGGTATGTGTAGGTATGGGGTTGCCCTAGCTGGTTGGTGATGTGTGTGTGTATGCATGCACACAGTTCTGCCATGTGGCTGCCCTATACAGGGGTTTGTTAGACAGCTGCAGACCGTATCTGGCAGAGTGCGCAGTTCACCTTCTCTGACCACAGACATGAGAACTGTGCCTGCCAGGGGTTCCACGGGCACTACAAGGTACAAGCCAAGATATGGTAATCTCCCCTGATGATGACATATGTCCGCTGAATCTGGGTCCCTCTTGGGACCAGCCAGGACCACGTGCACGTGGCCTGCTATGTTGTGGTGTGGACAGCGCCCCCCTGCATTACTGGTGCTGGTACTGCCACTATGGGAATGGCTCTGACTTGTTGCACGTCCATGTTGCCCTCCACCTGTTGGTGTTGCTGGCCTATATCCACGTGGCCGTTGCACTACTTCCACCATATGCTCAAGCACAGACATTCCATGATCGAGGATTCAACCATCTCACCCAACCGTCTATTCAGGACCTCTGCAAAATAACGGTGAGCACCTGCAAGATCACAGATGTTGTCAATAACAGCAAAATGAGTAGCCCTCTGGAGCCTCAGACCCTGTCTGGTATAACGTTCCATATGTGCCTGAGTCTCCATGATGGCCTGAAACATGTGTCTGGTGACACCAGCTGTGGCACTTTTGCCAGGGGCATGATGACCAGCAGCCCTCCTATGAGCACCCCTCTACGTCTGCATATGGGGTACCTCGCCAGGCATCCAGCTATGGCTGCTGTGTCCAGACACACTTGCCATAGTCACCACACTGTCCTGTCCCATGCCACCACCTGCCAACTGTCCCTCATCTATGGTGATGGATTATGTCTAGGCAATGTGACTGTGTGCGCGGATGGGGTGGATAACAGTGAGATCTCAAATGATGGCACAGCTTCAGCCCCTGACAACCCTGCTTGTTCCTCACCACACCTATCATCATTGTCAAAGTCTGTATGGACACTAACATCAGTTTGCCTGCAGGAGGGACCCTGACCCACCTCTCCACCTGTGAGTGGAAAACAAGAAACGCACTTTAAGACCTGTACATCATTGCTTAACTGTATACACACACACACACACACACACACACACACACACACACACACACACACACACACACACACACACACACACACACATACACACACACACACTTACAGGTGAGGTTGCAAAAAGATATTACACACAGACCTCTCATTACCCATCTGTGAGCATGCATGACATATGGCACTCAACAGCATGCACTGCAGCTATAGTCAATCCCTGTTGCCAACATTATACATCTCTGTGATGCATGAGTTGTGTTAGTAGGTTATGCCCCTTCCCCTGGAACACACTGCACCCATGTACACAGCACCCTGGCATGTACTGTACACCATACCTCACAGGTGTACATTCCATTGCTGAATGTGTATATATGTGTGTCAGTTATGTTTGCTCTGCTGCTCACAGCCCCTTTGTCCGACTCATACCTGGAATGATATGTGGACAGATGTCAATAGTGAATGCCTGATGTCTGATTTGCAGATCATCAGTGGTGCATGTATGACCAATAAAATACAATTACACTGACAACCTTTAAACCTTACTGTGGCTATGAAGAGTGTACACACCCTTATTGACATGGCACCTTCTTCCCTGATATGCCATGGGGCCACAATACTGCATATGTTAACATTACATGTACCTGATATATGACATATCACCTGTGCAATCAAATGCAGTATCAAACAAATGTGTTAGTTGTGCAGATGCTGACTGAGATGCATACAATATGTGGGTGCATAAGTGTGCACACCCTTAACATGATGGTTTGTTGCATCAACTGTTAAGTGTACTACAGCAGTCACTATTCCTGGAAGGGGTATACTAGCATGGCACATCTGCACTTGCCAGTATTTGGTCACTCTGCCCTACAAATGTCCCCCAACTCTACAAGATTGCAAGGTCAACTCATGTGCACAGCCCTTAGAAGTCACACAGTGCTCTCTATTGCTGTGGAGTCAGGGTTATGTCTGCCACAATTCATGACCTTGACTGTGTGCAGATACAGCCATTCTTAGCGAGCTTTGGATGTCTGCTTCAATTCACTGCTGTGTTTCAGGATGACACCCCACCCCATCATCAGCCTTTTTGCAGATGCTTGACAACTATGGGCTACACATGAGTGTCATTTTGCAGTGTCCCAAATTCTGAACACCATGTGTACTGGCCTAGTCCCTGCTAATGAATGGCAAACATACAAGTGTGCACTGGCAAAAGCAAGTTACAGATGGGGATAGTGGGCCTGAGGTGGGGTGAGGTGTTGCAGCACATGTATCTTAATTTATACTGTCTGTATGTTTCAAACTTGGTCTTGGTACACCATTACACATTGCAACACATGCCTTTGGGGGACTTTTAATGTTATGCATATGCTACCTGTAGAGAGCCTTGGTTGATGTTTCCTGTGGAACAACTGTCCCATCTGATTTTCCTGACCCATAGGCCACACTATGCAGAGTCCAGGAAATTGTTGACACAGGTACTGCACAGCCAGTATGTGCTAGACATTTCTGCAACTCCCTCAGTGTTTCAGCATGTTTCTAGGCAGCAACCATGACCAGTTTGCAACATGTCACCATCCGTCTTTGATGCCCATCTGTTTATTTTCTACATTAATGTTGTCCCATACTTCCTCATCACATACATGACTGTCTGCTCTGTTTGCCATGGTATATGCAATGGTGAGGTAAGGCTGCATGTCCCACCCCTGCATGCTACCTGTTGGGTATGGGATCCATTCCATGGCTTGTAAGATGTGTACAAGCCACGGCTGCCACTGTTGCAGGTGAGTGGGCAAATGTGATGGACATACGTCTTGGACAGCAGACCATTTCTTGGTGAGACACTAAGGACCTGTAGTTGATGGAAGGTGCATACTCATGAAGAGTGAATGGTGTCAGTACCTCAAAAGCTGCTTCCACAATATGTTATTTGGAGTGTGTGCACACGTATGCTTCCAGTGTTTGTTAAGGTATGTATTCCCCATATTTGCTGTCCTAACATAGGATTCCATATTACACTTTCATTGCTCAGGTTAGGACCACATTACAGGTTGTAAGGGTTGTGAAATGTGGTATTGTGATATGCCATTGTGTAGATCTGTAACAGTTGCCATTGTAATAGTAGTAGGTAATTTGTCCCACCATTATGTTCATCTCTGTGGACACATCTTGGAATGACAGGTTGTTAGTTATATTGCAGGACTCTTAAATACCCTCCAGATATGCCACCATGGTGACCACTGTGATGCAGTGCAGTTAACAGCAACAATAAGTGAACATGTACAGCATGCATTATGGGTAGGTGTGTTAAATGTGTGCACGGCAAATACCATGGCCATAACATGGCCGGTGTATTGGTAAACCTGAACAAACAACACCATACTCACTAGCTACAGGCTGCTGCCCTAGAGGTATACCAGAGGGACTTAAATAGTTGTGTGAGATAGTTGATGTCAGTAGCTACACCTGTGGCATTGGTACAGGGTGGGAGCAGCATTTCAGTACATCAACAGTACAAACCCACAATACTACAGATTATGCACATCTGTTCATTACTAGAATGCAGCAACAGACTATATATATTTTTTCTCACATATGCATGATTAAACTCTAGAGATGCAAATGGATAAGCAACAGTGGTCTACTGATGTGCCCTGTGGCCTTACCTGCAAACTCCTCATCCATTGTGTGGGTAGCACCCACCTCCACAATGCTATCAGCTGGATCTTGGCTTTGCTGGTGGGCAGGTGCCCCGAGGGTGGCAAGGAGCTCCTCAGCATGTGTCAGGGAGGCTGGATGGCATGACCCTCCCCCCTGTAGTTAGCTGGCCCCTCCTAACTGCAGCAGCACACTGACGGGTGTGGCGGATGAAGTCAGTTCACCGATGTCGGACCTGCTCATAACCGCAGTTATGCAGGCTGACATCGTTTACCCTGTGGACGAGCTCATTCCACAGGGCGGTCCTCTCCTGCAGATCATGGGCTGTATGGCCAAAGAAGGTGCGGTGGTGCTGCACCACGTAGTTGATTATGACATCATTTTTCTAGGGGAATAAACTGGCAAATGCTCTCTAGACATGGTGCCTGAAAGACATTAAGAGGAAAAAAGGTCTGAGGACCTCATACTGCAAGGATATAATAGTTGTTAATTGACATCTCTGTCTCCCCCCCACCATATATACAACAATAATCTGAACACACAACTCAACAGGGATGTTTACAGCAAACCTACTGTTGGGACATATATCATATTGTATGACAAATTGTCCAATATGTTTCTAGTCATGTTCCATGTTGAAACACTATCATTGGTGGCCTGTTGTTAACAATGTCACCTGCATGCCATTGTAAGGGCCACTATGGTTCCATATATGCATGTGTTCTGTTTGCTACGTGACTGCTCCAAATCTTGTGTTTTGTGTTAATGGGGATATCTATGCATGCTGTTAGAAGTAATCCTGGATTGTGTGGACTATTACTACTCACATATGTTCTATAACTGTGACCAAATAGCATGTTTGGGAAGCCTGTTCCCAGCAGAATCACCTCTCCTACCTCATCTGGCCATGTTACCAGGCCACAGCACATCTGGGACCCACCCTGGGACCTCATCATCTGCTGGTCCTGCACTACCTTCAGGTGGAACCACCTCATTGGATGGTGTTTGTCGCCCCCCCCAGGAGCACACACAGACAGGATACTGCCACCTGAAGTCCGGTCCAGGGTCTGGTGCATAGGGAGCTCCACACAGACTTGGGAGATGTGCTACACCACCTTGAGGCCGTCGGTACACAATTACAGGGTCCGCATGTTCCTCCTGCTCATCCCCCAGCTCAGGCACCTTCAGGGCTGTGATGGTGCAGTTGTGACTGCCCATGGGTGAGGACCTTGGTCCCACTGTTTCCATTTTTGGGCTCATGGGCTTTCATTTTCCAAACACCACTCCCCATCCAAGGTGTTTACCCACCACGTGTCATATACCTACATATATAAATAAATAAATAAATTAAAATACCACCCCTGTATGCTGTCTTGTCTGTCTTCCAACCCAACCTACCTCCCCAAATATACTTACTATCCTTCCCCAACATAGCAATCTCACCTTCACAAACAAGGGCAATGTGTTCCCAACATGGATTTCACACCAGACATAACTGCCCATTTCACACCCACTTACTACTTTATATATATGTGTGCATAGATATGTGTGATGTTTTCTCAAACATATTGTACAGCACTGTCATTCAACACTAGGGGAAATGTATATATATATATATATATATATATATATATATATATATATATATATATATATATATGTGTGTGTGTGTGTGTGTGTGTGTGTGTGTGTGTTTATATATGTAGACATACACGTATATATATATATATATATATATATATATATATATATATAGTGTGTCTATATAAATATATATGTATACCTTGTTATATATATATATATATATATATATATATATATATATATATATGTGTGTGTGTGTGTGTGTGTGTGTGTGTGTGTGTGTGTGTGTGTGTGCATGTGTGTGTTTGTATATCTGTAGACATACATGTATGTATATATATATATATATATATATATATATATATATATATATATATATATATATATGGAGTGCATTCAAACATCAGGTCCATACCCTCTGACTCTCCTTCCTCCACAGCTGCACTGTTCTGCCCTGCTACAAAACAGAAGGGTGTCACATGTGGACACAGCCTAACATTAGGGGGGTAAATATAGGGACAGAGGGCAGGTAAGCCTATTACAAACCTATGACATTTGTACATGATACATTTCATGTTAACATGACTGTCCTGCAGGTGGCGGGGTATGAAACTCATGTGTCTATCATAACTTCATTACTTTCACCACAAACTATTTGCCACACTGATATACATGTCCTTGAGGTACAGAACACACATTATGATGGCTTACATCTTGTCATTCAGTGCTGATCTGCACAGTTGACAGATATGGCCCACTGCCCTCAGGGCCAGATGCTATGTCCATAGCAGATGTCCAGCAGAACATCATTACAACGACAAGTCTTGATGGCACATATAAATCTTTCCACATCATCTATCCCATTATTACAGACCAAGTACTACATTTAGTTACATGCATATATGTTTCACATACCTGTTGTAGTATTGTCCTCTCTTCTAGGTACACTTTATGTGTCCCTTGTTTTATATACTTTTGTTTTGGTTTGGTTTCTAGTTTAAATTTCTCTCTCTCTCTCTCTCTCTCTCTCTCTCTCTCCACTACAAGGATTGAACTGCGTTGAATAGATTGCAGCATGGATTTTGTAGGTGATGGTCATAATCAGGTTTTGGCCTCTGAACCAATCAGTGTTCAGCACTTGCTAATTGCATGCAGCCAGCTGTGTAGTACTTCCAATTACCATTGCCATGGCAACCCACTACTATAAATTACTTCATCATGAGGGCGTTGTCCCTTTACCTTTCCTGTATGGAAGACATACTTCCTGTGTGTGGGCAGCAGTGTTCCAGACAGCAGGTAGCAATACCTCTTACAAAAGGACTTGCAGACACTGGCCAACTACATATTTGTATAAGGTTCCAGACCTACAGACAGTGTGAGTATTCTTGTCATATGCATTGAATACCGCTAGTTTTACAAGGTTTGTGGATACATGCTAGTTTTGCATGGAATGCAGTCTGTCTGCATAACTCTCAACTGTGGACCTATCTACATGATAGCCAGAGGATTGGCTGTTATGTTTTGACTGTTCACCACACAGATCTTGTCTCTGATATATCACTGGCAGTCTCCCTCTTGAGTGCTGTCAGTACATGGCTACATCCATTTGTGTTTCTGACTTCATATTCCGGAGTAAGGGTATGTTGCAACCAATCCTGTAACACCAGCAACTTTCACAGTGTATAACTGCAATATTGCAAATGTGGCCCTGTGTTCCAGCCTCTGTCCTCCACCTATTTACCAGGTTTGTCCATATGTCATGTCATGCAGTAAGAAGTTGTTAAGTAGTGGCCTATCATTATTTAGTGTTGGCATTCCTGCTATCATTCCAGTGATGTTGTGGACTCCCACACAAAATGTGGGGTAGGGTCCATATATACGAGGGCTACAGCCTTGTACAGTCCAGAGGTCAGTGTATGTAACAGTGTTATATGTCCTTGTAAGTCATTCTATGAGGGAGGGGTAGGCACCGTTTTTAACCTAGGCTGTTACAACATGTGAGGGATATCAGTAGTAAGACGCATGAAGGTATATGGCTGTACATTTTCATACATTTCACCATGGGAAAAGTGGTGGGCTAGTGCTTACTGCCTTACAGACAGTTCTGTTTGTCAGTGTGATAGTGATGTTTTAAGTTAAGCATTGTTATGTAACATACATTTTCACTGTGACAACTTAATTCTTTGACACCTAGGAGTTGAGCACAGAGTGTAATTGGAGGCTGCTGAACTACATATGTAATTAATTAGTAACCAAATAAATCCAAACCAGCCCAAACATTGAAAATATTGAAACACATGTGCTCAGTAGGAAGGTAGCGGGAATAAAGAAGCTGAACCACGACAAAGTAAAATCTTCTTTTTAAATACAAAATAATGAGTGCTTTCACAATGGTTACCAATGGTAAAGACAAGGACATGTGGATAAATGTAAATAAAATACATAAAAAGTCAATGAATAAATACATATACTCATGTAAAAAATAATAACACCATTTTAAAAAGACAAGCCCTGAGATTCATGAAGCTTGCGCCAGGCGCAGGCGTAGCGTAGGTGGTATAATTCCAAATATGGCCGCCGAGCGATTCAGGTATGATCCAATTCTAAGTGCACAACTAGCATACACCAGATCTGCGCAGCCCTCGGCTCAGGTATGCTAATCACCCCATGCGCAGTACTGCACCATGCAAATGAAGGTACATAGCGATTCATTAAGTGGTGCAGGCGTAGCGTAAGCCCACAGAAATGTAAACCAAAAAAAAACGGTTTACATTTTGCCAAACAGAACATCGGAGCTATGAAAGCGGACCAGACTCATGTATTACAAAGTTAACATATGCCAATGGCTAAATATACAGCCAATGGCATAAGAAAAGATGCGCAACACCTAAAAAAACAACATTTAATGTCATGTCCACAGTAACGCAAAGTACAACCGCAGGGCATGTGTGCGCAAACGGGAACACAAACAAAATATATAAAAATGTCAAAAAATCGCAATGTAATACAAATCATGATTTCACCATAATACTCAATGGTATGCATGGTACACCACAACCAAGCTGCAAGGGTTTCTAAGGGTGTGTGACAGTGTTCCGCACGGTAACTATGAATTAGTAGTCAATGCTATGCAAATGAGGCAAGTAATAGTGAATCGTAAACGTCCCGCCGGACTAAGGATGTACCATACAGCGCAGCGCTACAACACCGAGGAGTGGTTTGGAGGTATACATGACATCAGCAGTGGGGTGTGCCACTGTAGCTGTAAGCACATTGGAGCAATGCAAATCCGGGCTGCCCATTGCTAAGCAAAGCCACAGGATAGGGGTGGGGATGTAGGTATAGCATCATTTAGCTAAGAGCACATATGGTGCCGGAAAGCGCATGTTTACATGGATGAAAATGTGCCCGAAACACGGTAAGCAGACGCATGTGCCATGCACTATAGCTCAAACAGGAAGGTTAAGGGAAGAAAATAAGGAAATACCACAGTAGTGTAATTTGAGTACAACTGAGCAATTAACACATATTAACTCACAGAGGGCAATCGACGGCAACTAACAAGTCTGCTCGCAGCAACCTGCAGAACAGGATAGGGGAGGTGTCACATTGCAAATAAAAGAGAACTGTCATAGCAGAGTAAAGCAAACCTGCAGTAGATCAGCCATAGAACACATTTCACAAGATAAGCCAGGTTTTGGAAAGTGCAAAAGAAAGCAGGCTGCTGGATGCATGCCAGAATTTGGGAGGGGAAATGTTAAGAAATGTTAAGGGAAGGGCAAGAGGTAATCCATGGCAGCTAAATGTAATTCAACACCAAAGGCACCACAATAGCAGTACCTGTGGTAAAACACATAAGATACCCTTTAGCTCTGATTGTACATACACACCCTATGACATCATCAGTGTTCAAAGCACCATAGTATAAAGTGTGAAGGCACCTCACACACACCTGTGTGTTCCCAAGCACTGCACCATCGGTGTAAACAGACGGGGAACTTTTACAATGTACATGTTGGGAGCTGCTATAGCTGTGATTCATCACCATGTGTTAGAGACTGAAGGTGTTGTGGAGGATGATGCTGACAACCACCGCAGGCCACAGAGGAGGAGAATTGTGTTCAGACCAAGGGTAACCTACCAGGGGCTACATGATCTGGAGATAGTAGAGCATTACAGGGTGGACAGGGACATCTCACAGCAAATAATTGAGCTGTGCCAGCCACGCCTGAGATCCAGAAACAACAGAGGGGAACCCATCCCAGTGGACACGAAGGTATGTGTAAGCTTGAGAATACTAGCCACAGGTACCTTTCAAAGGCCAACTGGAGATATAATGGGGATCTCACAGGCATCAGCATCCAGGGTACTACACCAGTTCCTGGATGTCATGTTACCACATGCCAATGAGCATATATACTTCCCCCGAACTCAGTCAGTTGGCCAGCAATATGTGTCTCTTCCACCATGTGGCACACTACCCGGAGGTACTGGGTGCCATAGACTGCACGCACATACATATCATGTCCCCACCCAGTGAGCATGGTAGGCACTACATAAACTGCAAAGGATATGACTCCATCAACTGCCAGGTCATGTGCAATGCCCAGGGCATTATCATGGATGTGTGTGCTGGCAGCCCTGGAAGCTACCATGACTCCCACATCTGGCATGCCTCACAGCTGTATCAGGTATTTGTCAGGGGGGACATCCCACATGACCACCTTGTGGGGGATGCAGCTATGCACTGGAGCCCATCAGAAATGCACACCCACCCATGCAAGAACGCCATAATGAGGCACCTGCACAAACCAGTCTGTTTCTTCATGCTGGAAGAATGACTTATGAAATTGAATTATGCATATCTCTAACATCATATTACCATATGATATTACCTAAATGGTCATAGCTCTGTGGAATGACATTAAAATAGGAAAGTAAATACTTGCATTTCACTGAACCTGAATTGTTATACTCAGGACCAGGTATCTTAAAGGGATTTTCTCCCATATATGGGCATGATTTGTTTGAGAACTAGAATAACAGCTGCGACTGCATCAATTATAGGTATATTTTATATTATTGATTTATATGAACCTATATGAAGTCATGTAACGAAGAATATGTATGTTTTAAACTTTTTAAACTGAAACATATTTGTTTTTTATCATTGGATGTGCATATACCGGCGCTATATTGATAAATTGTTTTAATTGCATTTGACTTGTTTATTAATTGATTGGATAATTGATGATACCTTTTTTAGTATAAAAATGGTAGAAGTTTTAGTAAAGATTGTAACCTGATGAAGCGCACTCTGTGTGCGTGAAAGCGCTCGTTTTTATCAATAAAAAAGATTTATACTTTGTTCTTCGTGGTGGTTTCAAGCAGTGTTTGATCTTCAAACCAGAATCATCATAGAGCGTGTGTTTGAGATGCTGAAATCACGGTTCCATTGTTTGGACATATCTGGTGGAGCCTTGCAGTATTCTCCAGGCACGTGTGCCCACATCTTCATAGTATGTGCCATGCTACATAATATGATCCTGCGGAAACAGCTCCAGCAGGGACATAATGGTGAAGGCCCTCACAGCCCACCCCAATTGTCAAGGCCATCACAGGCACAGAGGGATTCGGACCACAAACACCCTGTGCCAGCCCCATTAGGCAGACAGAGGTGTGCCCAATATGCCCACGCCTTGGCAAAGAGGGAATGTATAGCACATACACTGACAGTGTAGGCCCCTACGGACTGACACACCTCTCCACGTGCACACACAGTAAACTGGATGGCACACATACACGACCACCTGTAAATTGTAATGTATAGGTGGCCTACTGTGTGAATCCTACATAGGCAGCCCTCAACCATTGCACACACAACAGCTATTGGAATAAGGAATGACAACACCTGAACAGTACATGCACCTAACAGTGTATGTTGATACTGTATGTATAGGTTCCTAGGTACATCGGTAGGTACATGCCCGATTGTCAGAGGCTATTTATCAACCAAGGCAAACAGTGTCTGCTGTCGCCACCACATCGATTAACCAACTGTCCCTCAGTGCAGCAGAGCCAACTGCGGGATCCATGTGTGTAATCACTGTTCTCCACCTACTCTGCATGGATTCCCTGGTGTGTTAATGAGGGGCTCCATATAATGTAATCAGGGATGTAGTGGCCAAGCATGGGGAGTAGCTATGACAGGTATCTGTCACCCCAGCATGCTCCACCTATGGTTGTGTGAAGGTGTAGCACATTATAGTGTGTGGCTCACTGTGACATACATTCCCAATGCTGGAGCACATCCATTAAACATCACTTGGACATACCATTAATAGTCTCATCCATATGTAAACTAACTGAGTTACACATTTGATTGCAGTATGGAGTAACAGCTGTAGTACAGTCCACATACAAAACACCATAACACGTGTACAAATCCCTGATGCCCAAGTGGTAAATGCACTGACTGTCATGCATGTTCCCAGTTCCACATCCTGCAAGGTAAGTTAAGTAATCCTGAAGGCATGAATAATGGATGTTGGATGCAGGTCATCAGATCAGGTTTAGCACATGTTAGCGGCTTTATGCTTTGGCAAGTGCTGGTAAGCATCGTTTAAACATGACTATAAAAATATGCGAGAAACAGGGCTAAGCTTTGCTGAATATCGTGCAGATCACAGTCAACGATGTCCAGAACAGGGGAAACTAGCATTATTCACCCCTGTACTAATAGTGCCTGCTCTGAAGGGTAAAACGACCACTGCCAGGAGTAGAACACGTAATCATGTACACAATCACCTAACACTAAGCTACCCAAGATGTACCAACGGCAGGTGTGTATTGTGACAGGTTAAAACACAAATGTGCGAAGTCCAGGAAACAGTATACACTGCCATGTACACAAAGAAAGGTGTGTTCTCCCTCTCACTCTCTCTCTCTCTCTCTCTCTCTCTCTCTCTCTCTCTCTCTCTCTATATATATATATATATATAAATAGAAAGGGTGATAGAGAGATATATGTCGATATATACGGATTCATCTATATCTGCAAATATATAGAAAGGTCAACGAAATGTACACAACCATGGAGGTACCAATAAATAGGATACTGCCAACTATCGAATGTTTCACATACCGACACATGTAATCACAAGGCTTAAAGACCGAAAGACCACAGTATCAGAACACTAGAACCGCGAGTAATATTATCACGATGTTAAGAGTCATTTAGTTATCGCTGCCGGTGCTGCGGTCCAGGTAGGTACTGTGTTCAACTGTGTTTGTGATTGCTGTAGTCTGTGTAAGTGTGTGTTGAGGGTGCTGTGTGTATTTCCGTGGGACTGTAATGTGTGTGTGTGTGTGTGTGTGTGTGTGTGTGTGTGTGTGTTAGTGCTAACTCGGAGGTAGATCATTACAGTAGGTGTGGTCATAGCTGGCCGTAGGCAAACGGTTACCACCTGTCCCACTTTAAGAGGGACAGCCCCTCCCTGGGCAGTTGTGTCCTGACAACAAATATTAAAAAGGGCAAATGTCCGAGATTGTAGGACATAATTATGTCCCATATATTATGTAATAGTTGCATTAAATAGTTATTCCTAGGTTCATAGGTTCATACTAGGCTATCTGCCCTAGGGCATTTATAAGCCTAGCCAGAGTGTGTTTGGCTTTCGCCACCCATTTTAAATTAATTTTGCTATGCCCTTTTCGAGGTTAGTATACTGTGCCTCTGTCTAACAGTGACACAGAAGTGATACCCGGGGTAAACCTATGATCTCCCATCCACTCATCAAGATTCCTCTTGAAGAGAGTCAATAAGGGACTCTGCCTAACCTGGATTGGGATTTTATTCCAGAGTGAAGGGAGCCTCTGGGTTATGAATCTGTCCCTCCAGCATGTCCTATTTATTTCAGTGCTGAGGTTCAAGTCTCTCAAGCACGTAGCTCGATGGGATTTGGATTTTCTGAGGTGCAGCATGTCCATTAATTCCAGGTTGGGCATGGCTTTATACGTCAGGCACAGATTGCCTCTGAGCAGGCAGTATGCCACTGAGTA
Source organism: Protopterus annectens (assembly GCF_019279795.1). Classification (NCBI taxonomy): domain Eukaryota; kingdom Metazoa; phylum Chordata; order Ceratodontiformes; family Protopteridae; genus Protopterus; species Protopterus annectens. The sequence continues at coordinate 973,905,246 of NC_056739.1, forward strand.
GAGCTGAAGTTTCTTAAACCGGGCAGCATATGGCATCTGTTTGAGCCCTTTGATCCTCTTGGTGAGGTACTTTTGGGGTCTTTCCAGTTGCTGCAGGTGTCTGGTAAGGTACATCCCAAAAGGAGCATTGTACTCAATTATGGGCCTGATGAGGGATGAGTAAAGAGGCACGATGACCTCCCCTGATCTAAATGTGAATCCCTTCATGATTAGGTCGGCTATATAAAATGTTTTTCTAACCACTTTGGCCACGTGGTTGGCAAATGAGAGATTGCTATCAACTTGGGTCCCCAGGTCCCTAATTACTTTTTCTGTACTTAATGGATTACCACCTATGTGGTAATTTGTGGGCACTTTCTTTTTGCCAAAGGGGATGACTATACACTTTTTGGCATTTAGCTTGAGGCCATGGCTCTGGCACTAGTTGTCTGTTTCTATGAGGCCCTTTTGGAGGATGCTTGTGTCGGCTGGAGTGTCAGTTATGGCGCCCAGTTTGCAGTCATCTGCAAACTTGGTCAGCCACAGTCCTTCGGTGTTGGCCTGTACCTCCGAGAAATATATACCGAACAAGAGAGGTCCCAGGACTGAGCCTTGTGGGACACCACTTATAACTGGTTTGGAGTCTGACATGGCTCCAGCCATTCTAACCATGTGGGTTCTGTCCTTGAGCCAGTTTGCAACCCATCTAGTGACATAGGGGTTTATATTTAAGCTGGTGAGCTTATCTATAATGCCCGAGTGGGGTATTGTATCAAAGGCTTTTACGAGGTCCAGGTAGGCTGTGTGGAACACCTTCCCCTCGTCAATGGCCTTAGTGACTGTTTCAAAGAAATCAACCAGGTTTAAGAGGCAGGATCTGCCCTTAACAAAGCCAGACTGCGTAGGATCCAGTGTCTGTAGGTCCCCAATATCTTTATTTATGAGGTCCATGATGATCCTTTCCATAGCTTTGCAGACCAAACTAGTCAGGCTTATGGGGCGATAGTTTCCAGGATCCATTGAGGCACCACCTTTGTGGAGAGGGACCACTGTTGCTGTACGCCACTCTTTGGGTACATATCCTGTAGTAAGGCTGAGATTGAACAGTAGTTTTATGTTTGGGTTTAGCTCTTCTTGGAGTTCATGTAGGACGCAGCCTGGGACATAGTCTGGTCCCATTGATGATGTGCTTTTTGCTTTGGAGAGGGCAGCTCTTACCTGAGCATCTGAGATGTCATGGGGGGGCAGCACTCTGCTGGGATAAATATTTGCCCTTTGGTGGGAGAAGTTTGCGCTGAACCTGTCAGCTAGGATGTTGGCAATGTCTGTGGGTTCGGTGTATTTTTTGTCATTTTGGACTAATTCTGAGCATATCTGGGAATTTCCACCCAGGTTCCTAACATAACTAAAGAAAGCCTTGTGATTATCCTTAGTGTCCTGTGCAATTTTTCTCTCGAAGCTGGCCTTAGACGATTTTATGAGTGCTCGTAGTTTTTTGCTAATACTGATCAGAGATGCCTTCCCTTTTTGGGATTTTGCTCTATCATGTAGTAGCTTCCTCCTTCTATTGTATAGTTTGTTTATTGCTGGGGTCCACCAGACAGGACGTCTACCTTTGGAGGATTGGGACTTGGTTTTATTTGGGATTGCATGATCCATGCATTCCTGAAGGTGTTCATATAATGCGTTTATAAAGGTTTCTGCGGTCTGGGCCATATTTTCCACAGGCCCGGGGGCTTTGAAGGATTACACCTCGGTTTTGATGAGTGTGAAATTTGCATCAGAGAAGTTTTTCACTGTGGTTTTCATTGCAGGGGGTGGAGTCGGGATGTGAATATCCAGCAAGATTAGATTATAGTCTGATCTTACCAAAGAGGGATACACTTCTGGTCTGGAACACAGAGTCCCCATGTTGGTGATGATCAGGTCCAGTATGTTTTCCCCTCTTGTGGGAGAGGTAACAAGTTGTTCCATAGCATTTGAGTTTATAAATTCTAACAGACAAATACTGGAGAAGCGAAAAACAAACTAAAATAAAAACAAAGATGCAGAAAGGTAGCAGTCTGGTGATACAAATCCACAAGATGTAAAGAGGTTTGAACGCAAAATTAGTTTAATAAAGGAGCGTTTTCGCTGCTTGAAAAATCCGCAGCTTCTTCAGAAAAAACTTAAAAACAAACAGTGAAACTTTTTTAAAAAGATTTAGAGGAAGTGTTGAAATTACATCACTTCCTGTTAGGAACCTCATGACAACACGCTCATACTAAAGAGTTACTAAAAGCGCTCCAAAGAGTCAAACGGGTGCAAAATTAGTTTAATAAAATAAAATACCATTTTCGCTGCTTAGAGAAATCTGCAGCTTCTTCACAAGAAACTTCGTTAAAACAAAAACTTTTTTTTAAAAAAGTTTAAAGGAAGTGTGAAAAGTGCATCACTTCCTGTTGGAATCCTCATGGCAACACGCTCATATAAAAACATTGCTAAATCAGCTACAAGGATAAAATATGTTAGGAATGGCTGGATGTTATATACCATAAAACAGTACTAGATAAAATAGCAGGTTTGAAACTACCAGTTAACAAAAATAAAAATAAAAAAGAGATAAAAAAATATAAAAAAATATAAATAAAAATAAAAAAGAGATAAAAAAAGAGATAAAAAATGCAAAAAGATGAAAAAAGGGGATGGAAGTATGAGGGGAGGGGGAACAGGGGAAACAAAAGGGGAAAGGATGGGGGGAAGGGGAAGGGGGGAAGGGAAGGGAAAGAGGGAGGGGGGAGGGAAAAGGCAGGAAGAGAGGGAGAAACAAAAGAATCAATGAAATTATCTAGTATAACTCCTCAGTTTGAGGACTGCTGAAATATTGCAGTTCTCATTCAACCCTGGGTTATTGAATGCATTAAGTGTTATTTGCCATTGAAGTTCTTTTAATTCTAATAAACATGGGGTAGGGCCTCCCCTAATATTATTGGGTAAATGGTCAATGCCCATAAAGGAAAATTTATGGCCAGGGTTGCTTTCTATATGTTTGGCCAATGCATTATCCATTTTATGGTTCTTCATAGCGTAAATATGCTGGTAAATACGCTGCTTCAATTTCCTGTCAGTCTTGCCGATGTAGAATGCAAAACAGCATTGCCAGATACACAACAGACCGGGTATCACAGTTAATTCTGTGTTTGATAAAATATTTCCTCCTGTTGACTTGAAACGAGCTTCCAGCTTTGATCACATTACAATAATTGCAAGCCCCACAAGTAAAGCATCCCTTGTTCCTAGTGAAATCCATGTTAGGGATTGCTTTGTAACAACTCCTAAGGTTTTTCTGAAAACAAACTTTGAACTACCCAATTTTTCAGATAGATAAATCGCTGCTGATGAAATACCAGTTTTCAAATAATGTCAGTAACTTTCTTGAGTCATTATTGAAGGTAGTTATAAGACTTGTAGTGAAGTTACTTTGTCTTGGAAAATAACAGTGGTAGAAGCAGAGATCTACATCAATGAGAGGTAGGAGAAATTAACGAAATTCCAGATGCATTGTTGGCCAAGTTAGTCTTGAATTCATCTAGTAGGGGTTTAAAATAACCTGTTGCTCTCTTACTTTCAATCTCAAGAATAATATCATCCAGGAGTAACTCAGGGTATCCTCTACTGGAAAATTGGTTCTTGAGAAATTGAACCTCTTTTGAAATGATCGGATGTATTGCATCCGTGTAGCCCGTACTAATTGGCCTTTAACTATTCCACGTTTTTGCTTATAAGGGTGCAGGCTGGTAAAGTGGAGCATAGAATTACAGTGGGTCGCTTTCCGAAATACTGAGGACAAGTATCTTTTTCCTATTCGATCTTTTTTAATTTCCACATCAAGGTAGTCAATAACCGTAGAAAAATGGTAAGTAAATTTCAAGAATGGAGTTGTTTGATTCATATGCTCAACAAGGGTAGTAGCCTCATGGGAATCACCGTTAAAGAGGATGAAGATGTCATCTAGGTAGCATGTGTATAATCGTATCTGTTTCTTAAATGTAGAATCAGAAAAGAGAAATTTGCTTTCCCAATAAAACATAAACAAGTTGGCTACGCTAGCCCCACAAGGAGATCCCATTGCCACCCCTTGTTTTTGAAGGTAGATCTGGTTGTTAAACATAAAGAAATTGGAACTTAAAACAAGGTCCAATAACTCAGTGACTATTCTAATTTCGTTAGAAGTAGCCCTCAGTTCAAGTAGTTTCAGTTCTAACCATTCTACAGCTTCTTGATGTGGAATTGAAGTATATAAATCCACGCCGATGGTTAAAGTTGTTGGAATCCTCAAAATCATACTGTTAATGTTGCTTAAAAGACCAGGAATCTTTGCAGATAGTGGAATCTCTTTAATGTATTTTGACAGTATTTCGTCAATTAACTTGGCTGATGGATATGTCATAGACAACCTACCGTCCACCAAGGCCCTCATGGGAGGGTTTACAAGATTTTTATGTATTTTGGGGATTCCGAACATGACAGGCACTTTGGGGAAAGTGATGTCTAAGTAACTATAAAGGTCAAGATCAATAATTGCTGAGAGGAAGAGATCCCTCAAATAACCTCTCATCCTTTTATATGCCAAGTTCATTTCATTAAGAGAGGAAATGGAGTATGCAGGCGAGTCTAAAACAGTGAGCATCTTCTCTATATACATGTTGTTTTCAAAAACCACTAGGCCTCCTCCCTTATCAGGCTTAATTAAGTGAATAGGTGAGGTTTTCGAATCCAAGAGAGCCATTCTCTGGTCTTTGGAGACGTTTGGTCTGTGAGAATGGTTAAGGGACCCACCTTGGCTACTCAAGTGCCTCAAATCAATTTCACAAATAGATTCAAAGGTGCGTAACCCTGCATGTAACGGTGGATTTACAACCAGAGATTATTGAATTATTGGCTAGAGGGAACACCTTTGTCCCAAGTACGTCTTTCAGTTTAACTCAAACCATCATTGACCTGAAATGTTTTGTGAGAAAATTGAACCTGAATCTGCTTTTTAATAACAATGACCATGTTAATTCTTCTACTTTAAAACTTTCGAGCACCTTCAATCCACCGTTACATGCAGGGTTACGCACCTTTGAATCTATTTGTGAAATTGATTTGAGGCACTTGAGTAGCCAAGGTGGGTCCCTTAGTCATTCTCACAGACCAAACGTCTCCAAAGACCAGAGAATGGCTCTCTTGGATTTGAAAACCTCACCTATTCGCTTAATTAAGCCTGATAAGGGAGGAGGCCTAGTGGTTTTTGAAAACAACATGTATATAGAAAAGATGCTCACTGTTTTAGACTCGCCTGCATACTCCATTTCCTCTCTTAATGAAATGAACTTGGCATATAAAAGGATGAGAGGTTATTTGAGGGATCTCTTCCTCTCAGCAATTATTGATCTTGACCTTTATAGTTACTTAGACATCACCTTCCCCAAAGTGCCTGTCATGTTCGGAATCCCCAAAATACATAAAAATCTTGTAAACCCTCCCATGAGGGCCTTGGTGGACGGTAGGTTGTCAATGACATATCCATCAGCCAAGTTAATTGACGAAATACTGTCAAAATACATTAAAGAGATTCCCACTATCTGCAAAGATTCCTGGTCTTTTTTAAGCAACATTAACAGTATGATTTTTGAGGATTCCAACAACTTTTTAACCATCGACGTTGTGGATTTATATACTTCAATTCCACATCAAGAAGCTGTAGAATGGTTAGAACTGAAACTACTTGAACTGAGGGCTACTTCTAACGAAATTAGAATAGTCACAGAGTTATTGGACCTTGTTTTAAGTTCCAATTTCTTTATGTTTAACAACCAGATCTACCTTCAAAAACAAGGGGTGGCAATGGGATCTCCTTGTGGGGCTAGCGTAGCCAATTTGTTTATGTTTTATTGGGAAAGCAAATTTCTCTTTTCTGATTCTACATTTAAGAAACAGATACGATTATACACACGCTACTTAGATGACATCTTCATCCTCTTTAACGGTGATTCCCATGAGGCTACTACCCTTGTTGAGCATATGAATCAAACAACTCCATTCTTGAAATTTACTTATCATTTTTCTACCGAAGTTATTGACTACCTTGATGTGGAAATTAAAAAAGATCGAATAGGAAAAAGATACTTGTCCTCAGTATTTCGGAAAGCGACCTACTGTAATTCAATGCTCCACTTTACCAGCCTGCACCCTTATAAGCAAAAACGTGGAATAGTTAAAGGCCAATTAGTACGGGCTGCACGGATGTGTAATACATCCGAATCATTTCAAAAAGAGGTTCAATTTCTCAAGAACCAATTTTCCAGTAGAGGATACCCTGAGTTACTCCTGGATGATATTATTCTTGAGATTGAAAGTAAGAGAGCAACAGGTTATTTTAAACCCCTACTAGATGAATTCAAGACTAACTTGGCCAACAATGCATCTGGAATTTCGAGCGTAATTTCTCCTACCTCTCGCATTGATGTAGATCGTTCTGCTTCTACCACTGTTATTTTCCAAGACAAAAGTAACTTCACTACGAGTCTTATAACTACCTTCAATAATGACTCCAAGAAAGTTACTGACATTATTTGGAAAAACTGGTATTTCATCAGCAGCGATCTTTATCTATCTGAAAAATTGGGTGCAGTTCCAAAGTTTGTTTTCAGAAGAGGAAAAAACCTTAAGGAGTTGTTACAAAGCAATCCCTCGAACATGGATTTCACTAGGAACAAGGGATGCTTTACTTGTGGGGCTTGCAATTATTGTAATGTGATCAAAGCTGGAAGCTCGTTTCAAGTCAACAGGAGGAAATATTTTATCAAACACAGAATTAACTGTGATACCCGGTCTGTTGTGTATCTAGCCCAATGCGAATGCTGTTTTGCATTCTACATCGGCAAGACTGACAGGAAATTGAAGCAGCGTATTTACCAGCATATTTACGCTATGAAGAACCATAAAATGGATAATGCATTGGCCAAACATATAGAAAGCAACCCTGGCCATAAATTTTCCTTTATGGGCATTGACCATTTACCCAATAATATTAGGGGAGGCCCTACCCCATGTTTATTAGAATTAAAAGAACTTCAATGGCAAATAACACTTAATGCATTCAATAACCCAGAGTTGAATGAGAACTGCAATATTTCAGCAGTCCTCAAACTGAGGAGTTATACTAGATAATTTCATTGATCCTTTTGTTTCTTCCGATCTTCCTGCCTTTCCCCTCCCCCCTCCCTTTTTCCCCTCTCCTTCCCCCCATCCTTTCCCCCTTTGTTTCCTGCCCCCTCGTACTTCCATCCCCTTTTTTCATCTTTTTGCATTTTTTATCTCTTTTTATCTCTTTTTTATTTTTATTTTTTTATCTCTTTTTTATTTTTATTTTTGTTAACTGGTAGTTTCAAACCTGCTATTTTATCTAGTACTGTTTTATGGTATATAACATCCAGCCATTCCTAACATATTTTATCCTTGTAGCTGATTTAGCAATGTTTTTATATGAGCGTGTTGCCATGAGGATTCCAACAGGAAGTGATGCACTTTTCACACTTCCTTTAAACTTTTTTAAAAAAAAGTTTTTGTTTTAACGAAGTTTCTTGTGAAGAAGCTGCAGATTTCTCTAAGCAGCGAAAATGGTATTTTATTTTATTAAACTAATTTTGCGCCCGTTTGACTCTTTGGAGTGCTTTTAGTAACTCTTTAGTATGAGCGTGTTGTCATGAGGTTCCTAACAGGAAGTGATGTAATTTCAACACTTCCTCTAAATCTTTTTAAAAAAGTTTCACTGTTTGTTTTTAAGTTTTTTCTGAAGAAGCTGCAGATTTTTCAAGCAGCAAAAACGCTCCTTTATTAAACTAATTTTGCATTCAAATCTCTTTACATCTTGTGGATTTGTATCACCAGACTGCTACCTTTCTGCATCTTTGTTTTTATTTTAGTTTCTAAATTCTAGGAACCTTTGGGCTAGGGTGTTGGAGCTAGAGTAATGCTGCCAGTCTATGTTTGGGTAGTTGAAGTCATCCAATATAATGGTGTTTGGAGAGACCTTCATATTTTCCAGTGTTCTCAGGAAGGCTGAGTGGGGTTCCTGGGTTTGGGAGGGTGGTCTGTAGCAGGCTATAAACTGGAAGGCACTGTTAGTGGCACATGGATAGTCTCTGATGCTTTGTGCTGTGCCACCAACCTGGAGGTGTGGGTATATTTGACGAATATTGATACTCCCCCTCCTTTTGTGGTTTGGTCCAAGTTTTGGGGCCAAAAAGCATGGTATGAGGTATAACCTGGTAGTGCTGGGGTGCTCTCGGGAGCCTTGAACCAGGTTTCTGTTACTGCACAGATATCGATGTTCTCCATGCTATGGAGAGTTTTGAGTGCATGCATCTTGAGGTTTAGACTTCTGGCGTTGAGTAGCATTACTCTTAGTTTCTTATCCCTTGTGATACCTATGGAGGTGGGTTTATCTTTTGAGCCTTGCCTAAAAAAGGCAATATGGGGGTAGCAAGAGCCTTTGCCAATATCCGAAAGCCCAGTGGTGACAGGTGCAAGCCGTCCCTAGTGAAGCATTGTGGCTTGTCGAGCATGTCATCCCAGGCTGACAGGCATTGGATCCCCTTTGAATGACACCAATACTTAAGCCCATTGTTGAAATTGATCATCTTGTCTTCATATTGTGGCATCATTCTTGGTGAGGGTAAGATGCTACTCAAGGTCAGGGTCATACCTGCCTGGGCTACATGCTCAGAGAGCTCCTCTATGTCTCTTTTCATGTAGTCCAGGGAGGTACATCTCAGGTCATTCACACCAGCATGGACAATGACTGAGTCATATTTGTACTTGCCTTGGAGTGATCTGAGTGCTTGTGTTATGTGGCGGATCCTAGCACCTGACAGGCAGCTCACTGTGACCTTCTCATTGTTCAGCCTGGTGAGCGGGACGTCAGTGTGCCTGACGATAGAGTCACCTATTACAAGTGTATCAGGTGTGTTGTTTAGCCTTAAGGGCTGTGACTGTTTCGCACACTGGCTTTGTGAGCTATGTGTTGCATGTGTTTTGTTTTGGGGTAGCGGTTGCTTGGGTGTCTGCTTTGGAGGTCTCTGCTGATTAGGAAGATTTTTATTTAGAGCCTCCAAGTATGTTTTTGTGTGTTTATGTGTTTGGTTTGCTGTCGTGGTAGGTCTATGTGAGACTGGAATTGTAGTGAGTGTGGTTTCCTTCTCCTCCTGACTGGTTATGCCAGTACAGAGTTGAGAGAGCGTACCTCCAGTATGGCTATATGGTTGCATCTCTTACATGTGTTGGAATTTGTTGGGAGGAGGAGAGGGATGTCTGTGTACATGAGGCAGTTGTAACATTGCCTGAAGATTCCCAGATTAACCAGCTGGACCAGAGAGGAGATTGACAACTGAACTTTGGACATGCTAGAATAGTATTGGGAATTCCTTTATAATTGAAAAAAAAGGGCTAATGGGGAACAAGGTACTCAAGGGGAGTTTGTGAGGGTGTAGTGCTTTTAGTGCTGACTTATATAATTGCTTTAGTGAGCAAGTGCCAGGTAACTTAAATGCAATGTGTTACAGGTAACTTAAATGCAAAAATGACAAACAATACCTTTCTTTCAAGTGAAACAAGGAAATAAGTACAGTAAGCAATGCAGATATCACTAGAGATCCACAGAAGTGCTGAAAAGCCGCATTTTAGATGGAATTAGCGTTTCAGGGAAATAACAAGCAAACAAACAACAAGCATACAAACAAAGCTAGATTCAGCAGGCCTGGATCTAGTCTATGCTACAGCAAACAAGGTGTACCAATTTCCGTAAGAAACAGTTCAAATATGCAGGCACTTTAAGCCTTTAACCAGAAATTCCCAGCTCAGAAGGGCAGAGTCCAGCCTCTCCTCTTACAAGAGTGCAGACCACGAACCTTGTTAATGTAAAATAACTGGCCTGAAGCCCAAGTGCTTAAACCAGAACTAATATACTTTTAGAATAACAGACACTGAGCTCTCAATCAGCAGTTCCCAACTTAGAAGGATGTAAGCTACCTGCCCTGCCACCACAGTGCAAGCCACAAACCTTCCTAATGTAAAACAACTGGTCTGAAGCCCAAGTGCTTAATCCAAAAGACTTAGAATGATAGCTACACTTTAATCAAGTTACTACCAAGCAGTAATAAATACAATTCAGTACTTTAAAGAATGCCTGGATTAGTGCTCATGTTATACAAACAAAGCTAGATTCAGCAGGCCTGGATCTAGTCTATGCTACAGTAAACAAGGTGTACCATTTTCAGTAAGAAGCAGTTCAAATATGCAGGCACTATAAACCTTTAACCAGAAATTCCCAGCTCAAAAGAGCAGAGTCCAGCCTCTCCTCCCACAAGAGTGTAGACCACGAACCCTTCTAATGTAAAATAACTGGCCTGAAGCCCAAGTGCTTAAACCAGAATTAATACACTTTTAGAATAACAGACACTGAGCCCTCAATCAGCAGTTCCCAACTTAGAAGGATGTAAGCTACCTGTTCTGCCACAACAGTGCAGACCACAAACCTTCTTAATGTAAAACAACTGGTCTGAAGCCCAAGTGCTCAAACTAAAAGGCTTAGAATGAGATACACCAAGCAGTAATAAATACAACTGAGTACTTTTAAGATGACACAAAAGCAAAATAAAGTAGGAAGAAACACAAATACAGTAAAAGCAGATACATTTTTTTTTCAGAAAAGAAGCAAAAACAGTAGTAAAAACAATTCACATGCAGTGCAAGCTGGCACACTTGAGTATGCAGCAATATTAGTAAAGGACTAAAAGCAAGTGCAGAAAGGGTTTATTAGGTAGAATGCAGTAAAGAGATGGGATTGGGGGAGTGTCCTAGATCAAATCTACAGTGGGGCAGTCACTGCAAAAGCCACCAAATTTAAACTACAACCAAGAACAGGGAGGAAGGGGAGGGGGGGAAACCAGTTTCAACAGAGATGTGAGGAATCAGAGTGCAAATTATAAAACCAAAAAAATATATACTGATCTCTGTATATTTGCAGAACAGTAAGACAACAGATATCTAAGCAACAATTTAGCTCTATAATACAGAATAATACAGAACAATATACTCAGCTCTATATATTTGCAGATAGTCTTGTAAGGCTGTCTCTCAACACACAGGTTCCACTTTCAAATATTAAAAGGGGCAAAAGCAAAATAAGGTAATAAAGTAGGAAGAAACACAAATACAGTAAGGCAGGTGTAGTGCAAAAATTTTTTTTTTTTTTTTGAGATGGAGGAAACAGAGCAGATTAAGATACTGTAGGGGAATGCCCTTCCCAAGTGCTCTCTTTGTACACTGCAGAGGAGATGGGACTGGTAAGAGTATCCAAAATCAAAATATGATCTCACTGTACTCAGTTGAGTGAGCGAATGAGATGGGTCCAGGAGGAGTGTGCAAAAAGAGATTTACAGCAGGGACGGGCAATTCCAAAGCCACCCAAGATAACACCACAACAAGAAACTGGGAGGGAGGGGACTACTGCAGAGATTCAGAGGCACACGCAATATTTACTGAATGCAAGACACACAATATTTACTCACTCAAATCTTAAATAAGTGCAGAAAATATACTTAAATCAGCTTATGTCCAGTTGATGTATGCAGACAAGTCTCAGTAGTCAGCAACTCAATTTAAAATGATTACTATATTCCTGTATCTAAAATACGTAAATGTTACAAGAAACATGATAAGTAGCTAAAGAGCTACAAGAATAAGTATTTATTTAGGATAAAAGTACGTTCTGTCCTCTGTACTGACCATGGATATGTGTCGGCCTGTAAACACTGATGTGTGTCCTGCAAATGTCCCACTATGGCCATTTGAAAAAGTGGCAACCCATGCCAAAGAGGTTCAGTCACCAACACAACTGAAATGAGTGCAAATATCTGTGACAGAAATACACGAGACAGCTGTCATTTAGTATCATTTCCTTACATATCGATGTATTTCCGGAGGTATTGAAGTATCAACCTCACCTGCATGCTATATAGGAACCAATTAACAATGGCTCAATGTATAAGCCCGCAACAACCATAGTTTTAGTCTACTAAATGATAGGTCTTCAATTAGGGAAGAAGCCCACACACATATATGGAATATGTAGAAATGCAGTCCCCACAAACTTGTATATGCTATGTACACCCACCTACATCTCCCCCACACCCGAAACAATTGCAATACAGACTGCAATAACATCACAAACATCCACTCACTCAATTACATCTGCAGAAGCGTTAACATACCTTGTGAGAGACACATTTGTAATGGTGCCATGTGAAATCGTAGCTGTTGTATAATGGAACATACGGCGATGTTGCAGGTTTTGTTTGCAATAGTCCCTTATCAGACGGTTGAGATGACAGGTACACTCACATGTAGAACCACATACTCTAGCCATCACACGCAATCCACGGGGGACATGAATTCAAAATATCCGTGTCTCTCCAAATAGCAGTTGCAATTCCTCACAACAAAACACATACAGGCCATCTCCCCAAAGGTAGGGCAAAAGGGCAACGCCCAAGAGAAGAATTCAATTATACCCACTGTTGCCATGTAATTGGCGAATGGAGTAACTGCACAGCTGATGTGCATGTAATAATTTACTCAGGAACACCAATTGGTGGCAGGATACCATATGTTACAGGTATCTACATATATAAGGATGCCTTGCCATACATTCAAACCGTATGCTCATACCATAGAACTGTTTAAACAGTAAAGGTGTAAGAGAGATATTTAAGAAGACTCAGAATGCTAACAAGGTATGTAGAACACTCAGTATGTTAGTGTATGTAGAGCCTGTTTTGTATTAATTAAAGTGTATGCAATGCATAAAGTGGGAAAAGGTATTATGTAGTGATGTCTTGTTGAGCATAGTAACGCTTGTAGAAATTGTGTGTCCTGCTGTGGGCCACAAGGTAAACATCTCATACACCACAAGGGATGCTACATGAGGGATTTAAACACAACAATTCCACACCACCCGCCATCAGTGGTAGGGTTTGTTCAACAAGTACGTGCCATAGCAGGGGATAGTATATGTTGATATACTGTCAAAGTAGGCATGTATATGGGCATATAACGAGAATAACATGCCTAAGGTGGTCCTGCTATGCAAGTATGCTTTGCATTATGGGATAATGTTTAAAATATGTGTAATGTACAGTATTGTTAGAAAAATATGTACTTAAACATATATGAAGTGCTAGTTTAAAAGCAAATAGTATGTAATGCATTTTATTCTATTTTACAATATGGCAGTAAGAATGATCTTACATGTAATTGCTTGAAGCTTTGGAGCTGCAGTGTGATTGAACTCTGACCCTGGCAGTAGCCAGCTCAGCAAGCTTATGTTTTTCACTAATGATTATCTGCTGGGTCAGGAAAAAGCATGTATCTTCCTTCCTCTGAGATAGTTGGCCTTGTGAATATTATCAGCACAGCTGCTATTAGTTAATGTTGCCAGAAGGAACAAAGAAGCGTATTAAGAACCAAACTGACTATTGTATTCGAGCAGGACTGGAACCTTGAAAGAGCAACATTTACAGAAAGACATTATAACTGACCAGGTGCCTTGCAAGGCTGTATTATTCTCATGGGAAAGTTTTTAAAAAGTATAACCTCAGCACTTTCTTATGAATAGAATATTGTAGACTATAGTGATGTAGGTGCCCTGTGACTGACCACATCAGTAAGGTGGGCACAGCTTGAATGTATAGTGTATTTAAAGAAGTTTACTTCCTGTATCATGTTAGTCAAAATTCTATACTTGTTTTGTATAGTCTTTTGCCTCCTGGTGTACACTAGTAAAACGTTTTGAACTTGAACCTCCTGTATTATTGACTGTTATTTAAGAAAAACCTAATGATTTTACAGTCTGTTTTAATAATTTTGCTGACATTTTGGTCCTTCTTAGCCGGAATTCCCTTGGTAAGCTACAGATCAGAATACAACGGTGGTGGAGAAGCTGCGCAGGAGAAGTTACCAAAGCACAGTTCTTCTTGAAGTGAAAAGACCTCCGACTAAATTGTCGTATGTAAAGAGGCTGGCCACTTTCTGATCTGTGGCTGAAGAGCGGAAAACTGGCCCCCAAGAAGAAAACGTGCAGTCATAAATGGGAGGCTCAGGTAGGAAGAATTTCCCTCTTTGCTTTTGTTTTAGATCAGGGACTAGGCTACAGTACAATGTTACTTAGATTTGTTTTTACAGATCAGGAACGAATTGCAGTACTGTATATTTGGTCATAGATCAGGAAAACAGGATAAAGTAGACAGTCATTCTAGACAGGACTGAACAAAGGGAAGAAGATACCACGTGGTAAGAAAAGGGTTACGTAACAGTCTTTTTTAAGACATGGGAAATCAGTGCACTAAAAGATCGCGAGACCCGCCCATAACTGATGACGCGAAATATATGCAATTGCAACGAGCAGATAATATTAGATATTATACAAAATGGGTTAATAAGTACGAATTTGACAGTAAATTAAACAAAATTTCGTTAGTTAAACTTTTAAAACAGTTAAAATCTGATGCAGAAGGTCAGGCAAAAAAACAACGACAGTTAGGCATTCCACAGGCACATAGGTGGATTGAGGAAGTGAACCGAAGAGAACAAAAGATTAAAAATGCAAAAGCATTATTTTTAGATAAAGAAGATAATAATACAGTAATAGCAATGGCCCCTCCCCCTCCACCCCCTCAGATACCTTTTTCAGGATATGAAGCAGGAGGACAAGCCAGTCCCCCTCCACGATATCCTGAGATTGCAGGGGCTTTGAAACAACCATTCATAAGAGAACCTATTGAAACTAGATCCCAAACATGTAAAACACTTAGGGATACAGATTTATATCAAATAGGGAGAGATTCACTAGAAGAAAGTGAAGAAATCTGTCCACTAATCGAAGTACCGAACCCTCAAGCAGGACAGGAAGGACAGGACCCAACTCTCCTAGTATATAGACCATGGACACCGGAAGATATCCGGAAAGCTACAGAGGGAATCCCTCATCCAAAAATTAATCATGAGAAGTTTATACAAGATTTACAAGGTATGAGATTAAGTTACAACTTAAATGGGGAAGAAGTGGAGAAGGTAGTTAGACAAATTATAGGTCCAGACTGGCACATGATTTGTGGCACCTGGAACGCTCATGACGGACAGCTCAGGCCACTCCTACACAGTGACGCAGAGCTAGATACTAGAGTGAAAGGTCTTACAGACCGGATCTCTGAAAAATGGAAACCTAGAGCAGATTGGACCTGTATTAATCAATGCATACAATAAGATAATGAAACTGTAGATGGATACTATGGTAGATTATTAGAATGTTTTAATAACCATAGTGGTATGCCTATTCCCGAGAATCAAAAGAATGATAGTTCATATGAACAGCAGTTGAAAAATGCATTTCTGAAAGGCTGTATTACCCCTATTAGTAGTTTTATTACAAAACATATGATAGATCACCGAACGAGTAGGCTACAAGCCCTACTAGAATATGCTAGGCATGCTGAGAGACATTTTAATAGCAAAAAGAAAAAAGCAAGTCTTCACAGCTGAAGACGGAGCAGAAGTTTTTGTAGTACAGTCAAATAAAAAGGGGAAGAGAAATGCTCAGGGTAATAAATACTCTGGCAAAACCTCAGAAGATTTAGAAGAAAGGAAAAGGAAAGACGAGTGCTTTAAGTGCGGTAGAAGAGGACATTTGGCGAGGGATTGCAGGTCAAATAAAAAGGTGACTACTGAAGAAAAAGATAAAGGTGATGAGGATTGACTATATGATAGTGATAACAATCAGAACTCATCAGGAAAGGTTAATAGACAAAGAGAAAATGTAAATATGGTAGAAGGGATAGAGGAAGTCCAAACAGATGTGGAGGATGATGAAAGTGAAGTTTTAGACTTAGCATTATTGAGCTTGGAGCTCTATTTAGCAGATACAAAACCGGAAGGTACACTTCTAGTGGAAGGAAGGGAAGTAAAATTTTTGTGTGACTCAGGAGCGTCACGAACTTTGATACACCCTTCAAAGTTGCCAGAACACTCTGAATCACCTGACTATATATTAGTGAAGGCAGCAAATGGGCAGCTATATAGGGAACCACTTTCCCATGATATAGCAATAACTGACCCTATTTCAGGTATGACCCAGAAAAGTAAAATAGTGGTTTCTGCAAAATGTCCAGTAAACTTATTGGGGAGAGACCTTATGCAGATTTTTGGAATAGCAGTAGTTCCTACCATGCAGGGTATGGAGGCACAAAGACAAATGGATTCTTTTGTAGTGCGACCGGAGGGCGAAGCCTACTATTGGTACAGCCAGGACTTAGTTACGACTGGTCCAGGGGCAGTAACCAAAGAACTGATGAACGTAGCCATCAGTAAGGTATCCTCCCTTAACACTGATCAGCAGCATTTGTTACATTGTACTCTATACTACCGTAGCACACCAGGACCTGATAAGGAATATGAGCAAGAATTATTTAGAAATCTGGCCAATAGACTAATATTGCGAACCTTATATTGGGATACTGAGGGTAACAGTGTAGCAAGTTGTTCACTGCCTCAAGAATTCATGAAATTGTACAAATCCAACAGACTGCCACATGTCAGTTTAACAAAACATAAAAACGTGAGACAGGCAGATTTGGGTGAAAAAGTAACAAAATGGGAAAAACAAACTGATTTAGAATTATCACAACAAGGTGTACAAAAACAAAAATTGAATTGGTTAACACAAGCACATGCAGCTGTACACTTACAACATAGTGAGGACAGCTGATTAGCATTTTTACTAGAGGAAGAAGAAAAAGCCTTGTTTGATGTACCAAGTATTCTTTGGTCAACAGGGAAATCAGATGTGGGACTCATTCAGACATCAGGTCCAGTAATCATTACACCGAAATCAGCCTTTAGACCACAAAAGAGACAATACCCCTTGAGGAAGGATGCAGAGCAAGGAATTAAGCCTATAATAGCAGCATTACTCAAGGAAGGAATATTGGTAGAATCTTTGAATTCACTATGTAATACCCCTCTATTTCCTGTTAAAAAAGCAAACGGGGAATGGCGGATGGTACAGGATTTACAAGCCGTAAATGATGCAATAATACCTAGAGCACCTACGGTGCCAGACCCACACACTTTATTGAATGACTTAAAGCCACAACAAAAATATTTTACTGTAGTAGATATAAGTAACACCTTCTTCTCAATACCTATACATACTGATAGCCAGTATTGGTTTGCCTTTACATTTCAGGGTAAGAGATATACTTATACTCGACTACCACAGGGATATTGTGAAAGTCCAACGATATTTGCACAAGAGATGGCTAGCAACCTGGCGGCATTTACTCCACCAGGGAACAGTCAGATACTACTTTATGTAGATGACATCCTGTTAGCAGCCCCTACCCAGCAGCAGTGTAGGGAAGATACAATCGCATTGTTGAAATTTTTAGCACAACAGGGACATAAAGTAAACAAGAACAAGTTACAACTTTGGAGAAAACAGGTCAGATACCTGGGATATGTAATATCCAAAGAAGGTAGAATACTAGATGAAGATAGAAAAACAGCAATTTTACAGGCACCCAAACCAACTACCAAGAAGGAAATTATGTCATTCTTGGGAGCGACTAATTTTTGTCGAAGTTGGATACCGAATTATGCCCTGGAATCGGCTCCATTGGCTGATTTAATATTCAAAACACCAATGGCAGCACAAGATGTATTACAATGGACACCTGAAGCAGAAACAGCTTTCTGCAGACTAAAACAATTGATAGCTTCATCATTAGTTTTAGGACTACCTAATTACCATAAAAGATTTTTTCAAACTGTAGATTGTAAACAGGGATATATGACGTCAGTTTTGACGCAACAGCATGGAAGTAAGCAACGCCCCATAGCTTACTATTCATCACAGTTAGACCCAGTGGCACGATCTTTGCCACATTGTGTGCAAGCAGTAGTCGCAGCTGCAATGGCAATACAGGCTTCAGCCTCAATGGTGTTATTCCACCCTCTCATTTTGAGAGTGCCTCATGCAGTCGCCATAATTTTGCTACAAGAAAAAATAGCATACCTGTCTCCTGCTAGGCATCTTTCTTGTATGACCATATTGCTGAGCCAACCTCATATGACAATTGAAAGTTGTACAACATTAAACCCATCAACGTTACTTCCGACCCCTGTGGATGGCACGCCACACAGCTGCCTACAGGAAATTGAGCAAATAACTTCACCTAGACAAGATCTTACTGATATGCCTTTGGATGATGCTGAAGTAACATTTTATGTGGACGGCTCATGCAGAAAGGGTCCTACAGGGAAAAATCTAGTAGGGTATGCAGTAGTCACAGACACAGACATTTTGGAAGCACAACCACTGCAGCATAATTTGTCTGCTCAAGCAGCAGAACTAATAGCCTTAACACGAGCCTGCACTCTAGCAAGAAACAAATGTGTAAACATATATACTGATAGTCAGTATGCTTTCTCTACAGTGCATGTTTTTGCACAGCAGTGGAAGAACAGGGGAATGATAACATCCACTGGAAAACCAATTAATCATGCACAACTTATTTTGAATTTATTGGATTCTATCCAATTACCTACTAAAGTAGCTATTTGTAAATGTGTAGCTCATACGAAACAACAGGATCCGATTTCAAAGGTAATGCACGAGCTGATGCAGCTGCTAAGCAAGCAGCTTCGGACTCGGAAACTTTACTTTTGAATGAGGAATTACAACCATCTGAGATTCTAGATTTAGAAATGTTAAAAACAATGCAGACATTAACTACAAAGGCAGAAAAACAAAAATGGGAAAGACGAGGTGCGATCCTAAAACGGACTGTACATCTCCAAAGAAAAAGCCAATATTACCATCTAACTTATTTAGATATGCAGCTTTGTTGAGCCATGGGCAGAGCCATGTCTCAACAGGGGATGGTACAGTTAGTAAATAAAATATTCCAAACATAATGGGTTTAAATTACACACAAAATTTTGTGCAGCATGTCACATTTGTAATAAACATCATGCACAAGGGGCATTCAAACCCAAACAAGGAGTTTTTCTACACCACCATATCCGTTCCATACTATTTGTATGGATTTCATAGAATTTAATAAATGTGAAGGGAAAATACTGCTTAGTGATTATAGATATGTTTTCAAAATGGGTGGAAGCCTTTCCAACTAGAAATCCGGATGCAGCAACAGTGGCAAAGGCCCTGGTAAAAGAAATAATTCCTAGATTTGGCATACCGGAAAGAATCTATAGTGACAATGGGACACACTTTGTCAATCAGACAATCCAACAACTTGGGAAATTCTTTGGGATCTCTTTGAAAAATCATTGTGCTTACCACCCCCAGTCTGCAGGACTGGTGGAAAGATATAATGGGATTTTGAAAAACAAGTTGAGGAAGTTGATAAGTGAGACTCAGAAGAATAGGATTTGCTGAGCATGAGAACAGTTCCAAATGTAAAGGGCTTGACCCCTTTTGAAATAATATTTGGGAGGGCATATTATGTGCCACAATGGAAAGCACTCATGCCTGCAGAGCTGGAGGCTGACAGCTCAATAGCTAGTCACATGAAAAAATTGTTAACCAATAAGACTGTTTTGCAGTTAAACTCTTTTTCAGATAAAGAACAAACGAAACCGGAAGCACTACTGACCCCGGGGTCCTGGGTTTGGTTGAAGGTTATCAAAAAGAAAAATTGAACAAGTCCGAAGTGGGAAGGTCCATACCAGGTACTGTTGGCGACACCTACTGCAGTAAAGATTGCTGAGAGGTTGTCCTGGGTTCATCTGACACACTGCAAACCGGTGAAGAACTTTCAGCTTGATAAACATTTTGTAGCTGATGCACCACAAAAACAGGATGGCCAGGAGCAAAGTGTATAAGAATGCAAATCAACCCCAAAGAAATTGCTTAACTGTCTTGCTAATTATACACCTATTGACTATGATTGTGGTGACTTGCCTTTTGTTGTGTTTTTTCTTGCATATAACCACACAAATGAAATTGACAAAATGTGATGAACTGTCTATAGATTGGCATCCAAACTTTAACACATACCTGGCCATGAAGCGTGTATATGTAGAGACTATGAACATTTCAAACTGCTGGGTTTGTACTGCTATACCAACAGCATATGGAGGACTTTTGATGTCCGCTGTCCCTTTGGGGATAAATGAAACTTGGGAAAATCTACTTTTTGACACAGGTTCTGTGAGATCACAGGACAAAGTTGCATTGTATTTACCTATTACACAGAAAGGAATTGTTTGTTTTTATAAAAATGATACACTCCAAGTTGGTTGGAGTAACTGTAACATAACTGTATCTTACAAATGCTATATTAAGGCCAAAGATAAAAGTACTAGTTGTAGCACAAATTATGATTCATATTTGAGCTTAATGAAAACAATGATAAAAGATGTGCAGAAAAATCCTGAATTGCATAAACAATTATCTGTTATAGACAAGAAAATGTTTCATTCAGAGTTAACCCGCATCAGTACTAAAGTAGAAAACTGTTATTTTGTTTGTGGGAAAAAGGCATATAAATGGTTACCTGAGAATTGGTCCGGCAGTTGTTTTTTGGGTTATCTGGTTCCAGCTATAAGGCATACTGCTGAGTTACCTCTGGGTAAGATACGAAACGTAAGAGATGTGGCCCAAAGGACTGGGAACTCAGTCGGAAAACCTGCTAATCCAGTGGGTAAGATCGAGGCTGGCTGGAAAGACCATTCATCCGTGAAAGATAAAGAAAAATTAACTCATATGGACTTGAGTGACAGTGTTATATCCTGGGCTGGAATATTCCTGGCCTATGGAGCAGTCAAATCAATCTGGGAGCTGAGGAAATTGTCAAAACTTCTCGAAGTAATGAGTAATGCAACCTTTTCCGCTCTCAAACTCATAACTGATGAACTGAATGCAATGAGAACTGTTGTGCTACAAAACCGAATGGCTCTTGACTTCACCCTAGCGGCGAGAGGTGGTACGTGCGCACTTATCAAAGAAGAATGCTGTGCGTACATACCAGACAATAAACATGAAATTAACGATCATCTAGAGGTAATACAGCAGGTATCGGCCATGACTGAACCAGGCCCAAACCCACTGACGAACTTTTTCCAGGGTCTGTTTGGTGGGTGGGGCTCAATCCTGATGAATATTTTGATTGCCATTTGTGTCGTTTTGCTCATACTAGGAGCATGTGTCTGTTGCTGGATACCCTGTATGAAAAGACTAGTTAGAGAATTTGTTGATGTAACTGTAACTGAGACTATGTACCAAGACATTGAATTGGATTTGTTAGTTCCAAATGAAATTCTTTCTGAAATATAAAACAAATGACTTGCCTAGTTAAAAATTTCTAAGAGGAAAAGGCTAGGGAACGAAATGATATTGTTTATGTTTCTGAATAGAATAAAAAGAATTAAAAGGAGGGAGAATGTTAGAAAAATATGTACTTAAACATATGAAGTGCTAGTTTAAAAGCAAATAGTATGTAATGCATTTTATTCTATTTTACAATATGGCAGTAAGAATGATCTTACATGTAATTGCTTGAAGCTTTGGAGCTGCAGTGTGATTGAACTCTGACCCTGGCAGTAGCCAGCTCAGCAAGCTTATGTTTTTCACTAATGATTATCTGCTGGGTCAGGAAAAAGCATGTATCTTCCTTCCTCTGAGATAGTTGGCCTTGTGAATATTATCAGCACAGCTGCTATTAGTTAATGTTGCCAGAAGGAACAAAGAAGCGTATTAAGAACCAAACTGACTATTGTATTCGAGCAGGACTGGAACCTTGAAAGAGCAACGTTTACAGAAAGACATTATAACTGACCAGGTGCCTTGCAAGGCTGTATTATTCTCATGGGAAAGTTTTTAAAGTATAACCTCAGCACTTTCTTATGAATAGAATAGTGTAGACTATAGTGATGTAGGTGCCCTGTGACTGACCACGTCAGTAAGGTGGGCACAGCTTGAATGTATAGTGTATTTAAAGAAGTTTACTTCCTGTATCATGTTAGTCAAAATTCTATACTTGTTTTGTATAGTCTTTTGCCTCCTGGTGTACACTAGTAAAACGTTTTGAACTTGAACCTCCTGTATTATTGACTGTTATTTAAGAAAAACCTAATGATTTTACAGTCTGTTTTAATAATTTTGCTGACAGGTATTGTAGGTAGATATGTCAGATATTTCACACAGCATAACTGTTATATCATGCAAACAAAAGGTATGTCTATTGGCATGTACAATACACAATAACGGGATACATATGGCTTGTAGTCACGGGACACTGTAACAGTATGATAGCTAATTGAAATGGAAGAGCTACTCAATTATCCAAGCATAAAGGACATGCAATAGCTTCACAGGTTCATAGTTAGGTACTATGCTGTCTGGCCAAGTCCATTTGTAAGCCCAACTACAGTGTTTTCACCAACGGCACCTCCCTAGGGTAGTGTCCTGTGTCTGTGAACAGCAGAACCATGTGTTACCTGCACTTGTGTGCAGTACAGCCACTGTAGTGATCCCTGGTGTACATGTGTGTCCCCCACTCACCCATCGAGGTATCTCATGAAGAGTGCTAGTGAGTGTCCCTGCTTGATGTACATAGGAATCATGTTACAAAGCATGGTGAGTGTCTGGTTCAGGAATGTATCCCTCAAGCACGTCCCACTCATCCTTGCATTTGTGTACATATCCATGAGCATGTTGCTCTTACTGGCTTTTGCTTATGTTGCTTATGTGGACTATATCCATCAATATTGTTGTGGACATGGGCCCTGTATGTTCAGCAGAGGTCACCCCTGAGTATGCAGTATGCAAATGTGTACAGTTGTGATGTTTTTTTGTG